>NC_057794.1:515083345-515095308 GCF_018294505.1 Triticum aestivum
GGTGGGGAACGGCTACCTGCTCTACTCTGTAGTGTTCTCGCGCGGTGGGCTGGGGAGAGTGTCTCCGTCCGCGAATCAGGGCTCAGGAGACGCACATCGGCAGGTCCGCCGCCCGGCACGAATCTCAGCGCTCGGTTTCTCAACTTCATAAAGTTTGACCATATTTAGATTAAAAAATATAAACATCTGCAAATATTAAAGTTATACAATGTGAAATTTGAATTCATGACGCATATAATGATATTGGTTCCGTATTATGATTGTTCATATTTTTTTCATAAAGTTGGTCAAACTTAGACTTGAGATAAATCTTATATGCGGAGTAAAAGGACCAGAGGGAGTAAATGTTTGTAACGGGCCAACTGGCTGGCATCACGCCGGTGTACGCGCTATGCGACATGCATCTCTGTAGCCCACGCGCAGCTTCCCCTTGTGGGGTTCATGCATGCTCGACCCTCTCCTACATTATTCCTTCGCGGCATTGTCTCCTCCACTCATTTAATCTGTCGCTCATTTTCCTCGATCTTTGCCGCATCTCGTCTTCTTCATTGTTGCCTGCTGTTGCGCGCCGGTGAGCGGCGTGATGAGGCCCTACTGCAAGCCACCTCTGGGGTAGCGAGGCACTGCAGCATGCAACTAGGGGACGAGCCACCGTGGGCGGCAAATACGACAACAATCAGACCCTCATTTCCCCCCTCCGGCACACATGAGCTACAACGACAGTGATGGGGGACGCTAGTATGATGTTAACGGGGTGCTGTGATGGGGGGAACCGCGTGTTCCAACTGCGGTTGCCGAATGCTGGAACCAGCCGGCTATGATGCTGCGACTGCAGCCACCACATGCTGGAGCCGAAGTCGAGAGATGCTACGACCATGGCCGCCACATGCTGGAACCAGTCGGATGTGGTGTTGCGACCTGGGCGTATGCTTCGTCGTCGTGGCGTTCAATGACTTATGGTGGAAGTTGCAACTGACGCATGGGCTAACTGCAATCGGCGCCTAGGATAGTTGCGAACGGCGACACTAGAAGATGTGGTTAGGGGTGAGCCAAGAAGATGTGACTGGCTGTGATACGACCAACAACCCTGGGAGCGGCGGCTAGGGGTGAGCAAATAAGATGTGACTGGCGGTGGAGGATATTGTGACTGAGAAGCCCAAAAGATGCGTCCGACGCAGGGCATAGATGTTACTCGGGACTCGCGGCGGTGGGCAAGCCCAGAAGCTGGAATTAGCAACGGCCAATGTTGCGAGCAGGAGAGGAGGCTGCCATAGAAAATTCCCGAAGCGAAAGGTGTAGCCGCAATATAGCAGACAAAGCGGGAGCTGTAGCCACAATACTAAATTCCCAAACATTTTTTTATTCATGATTTTTTTGATAATGCAAACAATTTTTGGAAATTCTGAACAAATTTTGAAAAGGGCGAACACTTTTTTTGTTTTTGTGAAATATTTGAAAACATGAACAACTTTTGTAAAAGACAAAATTTTGTTGAAGTTATCAACAACTTTTGAAAAAAACAAACTTTTCTGAAATATTGATTTTTTAAGCGAGAATATTTGTTTGAAAATTAAAAAACGTCAACAGTTTTTGAAAACAAAAAATATTGAAGAAAAAAACAAAAAACAAAAAATAAAAATAAAATAAAAAGGAACAGAAACGGGAAAATGAAAACCTAGAAAAACCGTAAAAGAAAAAACCGGTTCTGGTGTAGTGGGCCGGCCCATTTCTCGTGTTGGGGGGTTTGCCCTGTGCGTGCGGTCGACTTTACGACGTAGAGAGCGTCACATAGGATTTTCCCATTGTTAGTTATTAGTTATGTTAAAATTTTAAAATAATAGTTATATGTATGTGTTATGGTTTTAAATACTTCCCTGTAAAACCTGGCATGGATGCTAACTATGGGCACGCCCACCTGCTCACAAAAGTTGGGGTTATTTTAGTAATGTTCAAAAAACACCATGTTCAACATAGGATGTTTGGGCACGCCAGAAGGCTCCATGTGAGAATACGTTATTTCTCAACATCCTTTAATGTCCCAATTTTTTATCATGCCTTGTATGACCAATTCAAAGCACCATGCCAATTCGTTTGGGTTTTGGACAAGTTTTGCATTTTCTCGAGTTTTCACGGTGAAAAAAGACCGATAAATGGTTGGACGTGTCGCAACATGCATCCTGTGTTAGAATTCATTCAAACCTGACATGGATACCTACCATGGGCATGCCCACCTCGTGGCAAAAGTTAGGATCATTTCAATGACCTCCAAAAAAACACCATGTTCAACGTAGGGTGTCTAGGTAAGTTAAAAGGTTCCGTTCAAGAGCACTTTTTTTACATCCATCAAATTGCCCTAAATTTTTTTCCATGTCCTTGTATGACCAATTCAAGTCACGACGCCAAGTTTTTTTGTTTTTTCACCAAGTGTTGTATCTTCTAGAGTTTTTTCGAGAAAAAATGCCGATAAATGGTCGGATGTGTTGCAACATGCATACGGTGTCATAAGTCATTCGAACTAGACATAGATGCCTTACATGGCATCCCACCTGATGGCAAAAGTTGGGGTCAGTCATGAGATTTTCAAAAAATACCATGTTCAACGGAGAGTGTCCGGGTAGGCCAGAACGGTCCGTTTGGGAGCACCTCGTTTCTCGACATCCCTTGAATGTGGTCAATTTTTTTCATGGCCTCGTATGACCAATTCAATGTACGATGCGAAGTTGTTTCGGTTTTTGATAAGTTTTGCATTTTCTAGAGTTTTCTCTGTTAAAAAACATCGATAAATGGCCACACGTGTTGCAACTTTCATACGGTGTTGAAAGTCGTTTAAATCAGGCATGGATGCCTAACATCTACTTCAAAAATTAAGGTCATTTCAAGGATGTGTAAAAAATTAATCATGTTTAACACAGGGTGTCTGGGTAGGCCAGAATGGTCCATTTGAAAACACATTGTTTGTAGACATCTATTAAATGGCCTCAATTTTTTCCCATCAACTTTAGTGACCAATTCAAGGCATCATGCGAAGTTGTTTGGATTTTTGACAAGTTTTGCATTTTCTGGAGTTCTCTCGATCAAAGGGACTAATAAATGTCCGGACGTGTCGTAATGTGTAAACGGTGTCGGAAATCGTTTAAACTTGACATGGATGCCTGATATGTCTGGCTAGGCTGCTGTAAGAAGTTGGGATCATTTATCCATAGTTTAAAAAACCACCAGTTAAGAGAAGTGTGCCAGACTAGGCCAGACGAGTGCATCCGTGAGCACGTAGTTTGTTTTTTTTTTTTTGCTAATTTGTATGCTTCTATTATTTGCAATTTCTGTCATTATCAATCAACATAAACATATTCGGGTACCTTGTAGACGATTCATGAATTGTTTTTTCTTTTTATTTCTGTTTCTTTTTTCTTCAAAGTAGCTGATTTCAAAAGATGTCAACATATTTATTTATGCATATTTTTCAGATTAGGTCAAAAATTTCAAAAAAATGGTCGTCTTTTCAAAAAAGTTCAGAGTTTCAATTTTTTTGTGTTTTCAAAAAAATCAGAATTTGATTATTTTTTTCATTTTTCGTTTTTCCAAAGTTTCAAAATTTGTTCCACATTCCAGAAAATTTGTATCAAGTTCCACTTTTCGAAATTTCATGATTGTTGTTTTTTGTATCTCGAGGCGCGAGCTAAATTTTTAGCTTAAATTATATGACATATTGTGTTTGCGTACTCATTTGTTTTCAGAAGTTTTGGAAAGTTTTTGCCTAAATTTTTGACCTTGGTGCTTGGTAGCACAAGAATCTCCGTTACACCAGATACATCCTCCCCTAAATGGGCTGGCCTAGGCGCGCTATGTCTGTTTTTTCTTTTCTCTTTTCGTGTGAAAAAATTGATCATTTATTTAAAAATGTTAATCAAGCATTTGAAAAAAAACTATTTGAAAAATATGAATCAAGCATTTAAGAAAAGTTAAATGTGTGTAGAAAATATGTTACCCATGTATATTAAAAAATATTAATTTTATCTGAAAAATGTTAAATATGTAGAGAAAAAATGTAGACTATGTATTAAAAATTATTAATCTTGTATTGAAAAAATGTTAATCAAGCATTTGAGAATATTTAAATATGTATGGAAAAATGTTGACCATGTATTCAAAATTTTGTAATCTTGTATTTGAAAAATATTTAAAATGTGTATAAAAATGTTGACCATGTATTAAGAAAATGTTAAACTTTTGTTTGAAAAATGTTAATCTAGAATTGGAAAAATGTTAAATTTGTATAGAAAAAATGTTGACCATGTATTCAATTTTGTTGATCCTTTATTTTTGAAATGACTATTATTAGAAAAATGTATTAGATATATACCAAAAATGTGTATAGAACAACAGCAAATACTGAGAGAAAACAAAAAAACTGATGAAAAACGAAATAAAGAAAACCAAAGAAACTAAAGAAAGAAACACCTCAGAAACGTAGAAAAATGGAAACCCGAAGAAAACCGTGGAAATTCACGAGGAAACAAAGAAAAAAGAAGAAAAAAACAGAAAAGAAAACAGGAAAACATAGAAAAGAAAACAGTGCAAAAGAGAAAAAGGAATCATATAAACAAGAAAAACCGAGGAGAACGATAAAGAAAAAAACTTGAGAAAAGAAAAACCTGGTGAAAACAAGGAAATATATAAAGAAAATCGATGAAAAACAAAGAAATCCATGGAGAAGCAAAGAAAACTGGTAAGATCCATGTAAAAAAAATTAAAAACAATAAAAAAGAAATAAAAACAGAATACCAAAAAAAGTAATGAAAAAGAAAATAAAACGAAAAATAAAAATAAATAAATAAATAAATAACATACCGAACGAGCGAGTGAGTATTGACAAATCCAACGAGCAGCGATAGTGCGAGGGAGGAGATGAAAATGGTTTGGTCCGATTCGTTCACAGGAGCAAAATTCCTTCAGGCAAGAGCAGCTAACTTGGGGTGTTTCACGTGGATATAGACTAGTCCTGAGTCCTGACTCCTGGAAGAGCCAGTCTGTAGTATGGACGAACCGGGGAACTCCTTGTCCAGCAAACTTTTCTGATGAGGAGGGTCATACAGTCATACTTCAGAAAAGGGTTGTTTTGGCAACATGGTCTACATAAAATAGGTGTAAGAAATGGAGATACAAGGGCACATAAGTCCATCAGAAAAGGTTGCCTCAGCCAACCAAATGCTCTTAATTACCAGTTAACCAAGTCAGGCACCAAAAAATTCATTGCCTTTACTAATAGTAGTATAGCACTAGACTACTAGCGGTAAGAAAGAGCGAGAAACTAAGTAAGTTGGAAATAAAAGGTGAAGATTACTCTTTTTTCTCAACGCGCCTTCAAAAGGAACCAAGTAAGTTGGAAATAAAAATAGCGACTTGAATGTATTACCTTTAAAAGGCAGACCGCAGTTTGGACAAGACCTTGACGAATTGCATCTAGCTTGCTGAAAGCTCAGAAGTTTCCTCCCATGCCATAGTCTTTCTTTTTTCCTGTGATGGAGTAGCAGCCGTAGGCTCAGAGGTTGACTATAAATAAAACAGGTTCCTGTCCAGGACATCAACTGTGAACGCAGACATCGTACCTGACCAAGGGAGTTTATTGACCGGAATATCGTTCACATATATACAGAATATATCAGTGACTTATACCGTGCGTCTATATATAAACTGCGTTTTTTTGCCCTCATACACCACCTACCTTAGCACATCGCAAGATGGATCTTGTCATAGCCGCTGTCGCAGGTGATCTCTCGAACCGTTTCATCTCTTTCCTGATGAACAAGTACGCAGATCACGCGTGCTTGGAGGACAAGGTGGAGAGGCTGCAACAGCTCTTGCTGAGAGTTGGCATGGTCGTCGAGGAGGCGGACTCGCGGTACATCACCAACTCTTGTATGCTCATACACAGTGGCGAATCTAGACAGAAACTGAAGGATGGGCTCAAAGCCTGTATCATGCGAATATCTATTAGGTTGGGCTTGCAAGTGGCTGAGTTGGGCTTTGAAACTAGTAGTAAAAAACTTTTTTACAGTGCTGGAGGGGGGGGGGGGCCCAACTCTTGTATGCTCATACAGCTGAAGACCCTAGCGACAGCCATGTACCAAGGCCACCATGCGCTTGACACCATCAAGTATGGGAAACACAAGGATGTTGCCGAGGAATTGGTATGTGACGCATTCGCCTTATCTGTTTCTACTCCTTGCAAACGTTCTCGCATAATCGGTACTCGTGCAACAAACAAGGTTCTCAATCCGGAGTTGCAAAGCGCGCTGCAAAACCTAGAGGCTAGTGTTGCTAACATGGCGGAGTTTGTCGTGCTTTTGGGGGGATGCGAGCGCATCTCCCGTCGACCCTATGACGCATATTTTACATCGACAACTTCATGTTTGGTCGCCATGTCGAGAAGCAGCAGATCATCAGGTTCTTGCTGCACCACAACACCCGTGGTTCTCCGGCCGTGCTTCCAATCATTGGTGGCCCTGGAGTTGGGAAGAAAACTCTTGTCGCCCATGTATGCGACGATGAGAGGGTGCGTTCTAACTTTTCTATGATTTTGCACCTAAATGGAGATGATCTTTTCAGAATGACACACCATGAAAGCTTGTCAGGGAGGATACTGGTAGTTATTGAGTTTGTTTCATATATACATGAAGATGACTGGACAAGATTCTATCATTTTTTTATGAACATGGACAGAGGAAGCAAGGTCATGATCTTAGGTAAATTCGCAGAGCTAGAGAAGTTTGGAACCGTTAAACCTATATCACTGAAATGTTTGGCATTAGAAGAATTCAGGTACCTGTTCAAGACCCTAGCATTCGGAAGTGCGGACCCGACAGATTATCCGCGATTAGTCGCGATGGTGGAAGAGTTTGTCAAGGTGTTGGGAGGGTCACTCACCTTAGCAAATGTGCTTGCAGATGCACCGAGGAAAAATCTAGTTGCCCGTTTCTGGATGTACAGGTTGAACGCGGTCAGAGATATGGTCAAGGCGAACATTTCTTATTTTGGCGCCCATCCACAGGTGCTTCTGAATCAAGGTCACCCAGTGCACCTAATCGGCGGAAACATTTTGTCTCCTGCTGCTCCATCGCGTGTTGTAGACTGTGCTATCGGTATGGCTAATGCTCCGGAAGATGGTCTACCTAGGATTATGTTTGGGGACTTAATATCAGCAGCAGGTCACCTTGTCTTACCCAAAGGAGATTTTAGGCTAATTTCATGGGAATCAAGGCTACCGCCTTACACACAATTTATTCACTTGGTGCACTCTCCGTTCCAAGCTGCCCCAATGGTAAAACTGTAACACCCTTGTCAGGGAAAAAGCGTCCGAGTTTATTTATGGCCTGCATAAAATAGGTATAATAAATGAAAATGCCAGTGAATAGAAGTCCATCAGAAAAAGGTTAGTTCAGCAAATGCCCTCAATTACCAGCTAACGAAGTGAGAGAATATGTGCTAACCAAGTCACACAACAAAATTTTAGGGCATTGCTACTTGCCAGTTTCTAGTCGTATCTGACCAGAAGAGAGAACCAATGCAAGGACCCAAATTTACTTGAAATTGTGCTGACCTCGGTGGCGCGGCAGGCCAGCAAGCTCACATCGTCAGCCCTCCAGAGAAAGTATTGGTGGCTTGACGGTCATTTCACAGAACACCATCCGGGCACCAGAGCGGAGCTGACTTCCTCACATCCTGCCTTACTGGAGACAGAGGAAGTGACACACAGTACCAATGGTTAATTTTTTTTCAGACCGGAACAGCAGGTGCTCCGGCTTTTTATTATAGTAGGAGGAAAAACTTTACAAAACCAGGATGCCGGGATTTACTGTAATGAAAAACCGGGTGCACCGAAAAAGGAATTTTTTCCAAGAGGTTTACTTTAATGAAAAACTTTGTAAGAAATGCAATACATATGGTTCTTTGGATAAAATTCCTACGAGATAAAATCCTACAAACCAAACATCTTACACACACACAATACAGGTTATAAATACATGACTTCCTAGAAGGCTTGCATTCAATATTTTCTAACTTTCACTACAAATATATATCCAAAAAAAAAATTGTATTGATTGAATGAAAATGGTACATTAAAACTTTATTTTTTTAATAAAAAAATAGCATTCCATGATCAAAAGATGTGTATCGGAGACCATGTCAATATTTGAGTTATCTATTTCTAATCTGAGCGAATACTTGAGATTCCAACTGTACAAAATCCCCGTAGAAATCGTCTGAATCAAAAGGCCTTACAAAGGCACCGCTGCACGCTTCCTCCCAGACAGGGGAGTACTCTGTTCCGCCGCACCTAGAGCACCATTTCCACTTGTAGCGAAATGAACAAACGAGGTATAAGGCGGCAATCTTGACTCCCACGCAACTACATTGAAATCCCCTTGCGGCCGGACTCCAGGATCCAGCAGCAGATCCCCAAGCCTTACCCTCGGCAGAAACTCCCTTCCCACAGCAACCTCAGTGCGGCTGCTGCCGCTGGTACAGGAAGGCACGATGCAGAGTGGAGAAGCAGCAGGATGCAAGAGGAACTCCGTAATATCTATCTGGTGGCGTCTCTGGAAGAGGGACCTCGGATGCTTACCGAACATGGAGAGGTTCCTCTCAATGGCCTTTCTCAGCCTGCTCAGCATGCCGAGGCAGAAACGGTCGTTCAGATTCCTTCTCATTAAGTCCGCAAATATGTTCGCATCACCAAGTGAGTATTCCGAGTGGAATTCTCTGGCCAGTTCGTCTGCAATCCATGCTAACCGCGGGTGCTGTACCGGGTTCGCGCTCCTGAACGAGAGTGTCTTGAAGAGGTAGCTGAACTCCTCATATGACAGGTTGTTGAGGAAGATTGGCTCAACGGTTCCTAGTCGTTCTGTACTTTTAAGCCGGCTGATGATGATCACCTTGCTTCCACTGTCCATGCTTGTTGCAACGGATGAACAGAACTTGGCCCAATCCTCCTCGTCGACATCTGGAACAAGCTCAACAACCACCAGTATCTTGCCTGGCAAGAGGCTACGATCATGGTCTGCGAATCTAGAGAAGGAATCCCCATTCAGGTGCAGAACCGAAGAGAAGTGTGAGCGGACCCTCTCGTCCTTGCATCCATGGGCGACCAGGGTCCTCTTCCCGGCCGTAGGAGCACCGATGACCGGGAGAACAGCAGGCGCGTCACCAGGAGAGCCATGCTGTAGCACGAAGTTCAGGAGCTTCTGCTTCTCAGCATGTCGTCCGAACATGATGTTGTCATTGTACAGATACGCATCGTATGGTCGACGCAGCATACGGTCGCACCCACCCAGAAGAACAACAAACTCCGTCATGCCAGCGACTACATCCTCCAAGCTCCATCTTCAGTTCTCCGACCGACCGAAGGGTGCCAATTAACCAGGGAATCGAATAGAGGGCAGGAGAAGGAGGTGGTGGTAATTGCAGGCTGGCCGTGTTTCCTGTTCCTCTACCTGTAAAACGTTTGTACACTACTCTTTGTAGGTTTAGCGTTATTGACCTGTACGTCAATGGCCGTAGGTGCTGAAAAATATTGGTTAGGTATGGACTACTCCGCCTCTAGCCTATGAAGATTACATGCTGATCTCAGCTTATCTTTTCACACATCATGGAAAAATCATAGTGACTTCCTGACTGGGGAACTCCTTGTCAGTAGTATGGACGACCAGGGAACTCCTTGTCCAGCAAACTTTTGAGATGGGACAATGACAAGGGTCATACTTGTCTATGTTCTTCTCTCTCTAGGAAGGCTTGTTACGGCAATATGGCCTGTTTAAAATAGGTATAAGAAATGGAAATACAAATACAAGGGCATAAAAGTCATCAGGAAAGGTTGCCACCGCCAATTAAAATGCCCTTAATTACCAGCTAACTAAGTCAGGCAACGAAATTTTTATGAACTTTACTACTAGTGGTAAGGAAGGGCAAGATTTTTCAGGCGGGGTAAACAATGTCACAGGTCGTAACTACAAGATAAAAGGAAGTGTAATTTACTCTCTTTTTTATCGACACGTCTTCAAAAGAAACTAAGCAAGTTGGAAATGAAGATAGCGACAATTGAATGGTGATAGCGACAAGTGACATTTACCTTAGGCGGACGGCGGTGTGGACAATCGAGTGCAATCGCTTGGCGAAGAAGACCTTGATGAATTGCATCTAGCTTGCCGAAAGCTCAGGAGGTTGACTAGAAAATTTCTTCACCTGTCATAGTTGTTCCTTTGGCTATGATGGAGCACCTGTCCATCATAGTTTGTCCATCTCACCTCCCCAACAGGATGGTTTGTTCACACAGCAAGAAAAATATCTGCTCACCTGTCACTATAAAACAGGTTCTTGTCCCAGACATCAACTGTGAACGTGAGACTCTGACCAGGGGAGTTTATTGACTGAAACATAGGTGGCAATATAGAATAATACCAATGACTTGTACTGTCCATATGTAAACTGCATCTTGGCCTCCTACACCACCTAGCTTAGAACACCTCAAGATGGATCTTGCCATATCAGCTATCACAGGGGATCTGGCTAATCGAATCATCTCTTTTCTGATGAGCGAATACATGGATCACGTATGCTCGGAGGAGAAGGTGGAGAGGCTACAACAACTCTTGCTGAGAATTGGCATGGTCGTCGAGGAGGCGGACTCACGATACATCACCATGCTCATACAGCTGAAGACGCTGGTGGCAGCCATGTACCAAGGCCACCATGTGCTTGATACCATCAAGTACAGGAAACATAAGGAATTGATATGTGACTCATCGGCACTATCTATTCCCACTCCTAACAAACGTACACGCACACTCGTCAGTAGTGCATCACACAAGGTTTTCAACTCAGGGCTAATAAGAACTCTGCAAAACCTAGAGGCCGGTGTTGCTAACATGGCGGAGTTTGTCATCCTTTTGGGCGGATGCGAGCGCATCTCCCGTAGACCCTATGATGCATATCTTTACATCGACAACTTCATATTTGGCCGCCATGTCGAGAAGCAGCAGATCATCAGGTTCTTGCTGCACCACAACACCCCAGGTTCTCTGGCCGTGCTTCCAATCATTGGTGATGCTGGAGTTGGGAACAAAACTCTTGTCACCCATGTATGCGATGTTGAGAGAGTGCGTTCTCACTTTTCTATGATTTTGCACCTGAATGGAGATGATCTTTTCAGAATTACAGACCATGAAAGACTATCAGGGAGGATATTAGTAGTTGTTGAGTTTGCTTCAGATGTAGATGAAGATGACTGGACAACGTTCTATCATTTTGTTACGAATATGGAGAGGAAGTAAAGTGATAATCTTGGGTCAAAGCGCAGGCTTGGAGAAGTTTGGAACCATCAAGCCTGTTTCTCTGAACTCCCTGGCATTCGATGAGTACATGTACCTATTCAAGACACTCGCATTCGGAAGTACAAACCCGGCAGACTACCCGCGGCTAGCAGCGATGGTGGAAGAGTTCGCCACGGTGTTGGGAGGGTCATTTATCGCAGCGAATGGCTTGCAGATGCACTGCGGAAAAACTCGAGTGCTCATTTCTGGCTGTACAGGTTGAAGGGTGCCAGAGACTCTGTCAATAAGGACATCTCTTGTTTTGGTACCCACCCGCAGGTGCTTCTTAGTCGAGGCCAACTGGTACACCTAATCGGCCGCTACATTTTAACTCCTGCTGCTCCATCAGGCATTGTAAACTCTGCTATTGGTATGGCTAATGTTCCAGAGGAGCAGGGTCTACCTAGGATTATGTTTGGGGACCTAATAGCAGCAGCAGGTCACGCTGTCTTACCCAAAGGAGATTTTAGGCTAATTTCATGGGAATCAAGGCTGCCGCCTTACACTTCATTTTCTCACTTGGTGCACGCTGTGCCGAGTTGCGTCCATGACAAGCCTGAAACATCCTTGTCAGGGAAGAAGCGTCCAGGTCTATTT
>NC_057794.1:515144368-515154961 GCF_018294505.1 Triticum aestivum
GTAGTGCATCACACAAGGTTTTCAACTCAGGGCTAATAAGAACTCTGCAAAACCTAGAGGCCGGTGTTGCTAACATGGCGGAGTTTGTCATCCTTTTGGGCGGATGCGAGCGCATCTCCCGTAGACCCTATGATGCATATCTTTACATCGACAACTTCATATTTGGCCGCCATGTCGAGAAGCAGCAGATCATCAGGTTCTTGCTGCACCACAACACCCCAGGTTCTCTGGCCGTGCTTCCAATCATTGGTGATGCTGGAGTTGGGAACAAAACTCTTGTCACCCATGTATGCGATGTTGAGAGAGTGCGTTCTCACTTTTCTATGATTTTGCACCTGAATGGAGATGATCTTTTCAGAATTACAGACCATGAAAGACTATCAGGGAGGATATTAGTAGTTGTTGAGTTTGCTTCAGATGTAGATGAAGATGACTGGACAACGTTCTATCATTTTGTTACGAATATGGAGAGGAAGTAAAGTGATAATCTTGGGTCAAAGCGCAGGCTTGGAGAAGTTTGGAACCATCAAGCCTGTTTCTCTGAACTCCCTGGCATTCGATGAGTACATGTACCTATTCAAGACACTCGCATTCGGAAGTACAAACCCGGCAGACTACCCGCGGCTAGCAGCGATGGTGGAAGAGTTCGCCACGGTGTTGGGAGGGTCATTTATCGCAGCGAATGGCTTGCAGATGCACTGCGGAAAAACTCGAGTGCTCATTTCTGGCTGTACAGGTTGAAGGGTGCCAGAGACTCTGTCAATAAGGACATCTCTTGTTTTGGTACCCACCCGCAGGTGCTTCTTAGTCGAGGCCAACTGGTACACCTAATCGGCCGCTACATTTTAACTCCTGCTGCTCCATCAGGCATTGTAAACTCTGCTATTGGTATGGCTAATGTTCCAGAGGAGCAGGGTCTACCTAGGATTATGTTTGGGGACCTAATAGCAGCAGCAGGTCACGCTGTCTTACCCAAAGGAGATTTTAGGCTAATTTCATGGGAATCAAGGCTGCCGCCTTACACTTCATTTTCTCACTTGGTGCACGCTGTGCCGAGTTGCGTCCATGACAAGCCTGAAACATCCTTGTCAGGGAAGAAGCGTCCAGGTCTATTTGCCTACGTTTTTTTTCCAACTGGGCTCAACCCCTTTCCATTAATTTCACAATCAACGGAAATACTACATCAGTCTGTATCCACTTTGTCTTAGAGACCAAACCACTAACCAAGGTTGTCAGAATCGCGATTTTGAATCGGATCGGAGCTCTGATGGTAAGATCGCAAATCGTAAAATCTTCACTATCAGGATCGTAGAAACGTAGATTCTATGAACTAAAATCGTAGAATCATAGGAGTTAGTTTGGATCGTAAAGTCGTAGAATCGTATAACAAAATCGCGATTCTGACAACCTTGCCACTAACCACTAACAGAATGGAAGATACCGCCTCCTGTTTTTTGAGAGCTAATGAAACTAAAAAGGGGGGAGCGAGTTGGTGTATCATCAGGAAACCCACCGCAGGACGATCCTGGAACGGACCATCCGCCATGGGGCGAAAACCTGATGACACTCACAAGCCACAGCCCAACGAAACAAAAGACCCAGGATAAGATATGTTGGTAAACGTCTGCGACTAAGCGAACTACTGCCAGAAGACATAAACCCAGCGGGCATCAAACCCCAGTGGGGAACAGCGAGCAAAAGGATCGAGCGCTGAACTTCTAGCCAATCTGGATCCCATCTCTGTCTCCTAAGAGTGGCCTGCCTCGAGGATGAGATCTGTCCACCAGCGCAGCAGCCGCGTGAGCCAACCTCTTCACTCCAACTTGGAGCTTCACCTTTTCATCTTCCTTTAGCAAACCTGCCCAATACATCAGAAACGAGCAGGCGGTGAAAACAGCCTCCAGAGGAGAACGAACAACATGGTTATCAAACGTAACTTTATTGCGGAGGGTCCAAATCCCCCATCATATTGCAGCAATAATCATCATGTAAAAAAGCTTCCCGCCCGGAAAAAACTTATAAAGCCAAGCGAAGCTCTGCCAGAGAGAACGAGGACAGCAGGATGCTCCAGCCGTCATGCCCAACACTCCCCAGACCGAACAAGCAAGCGAGCAAGTAAAAAACAAATGATTTGCTGTCTCAACGTCAGTACAGAAGGAACACATGGGGTTTCCAGACCAGTTCCTGATACGCATATTATCCCGAGTAAGAACTGCATTCTGAAACAGCTGCCAAAGGAAGATTTTAATTTTCAGCGGGATAGGTGCTTTCCACACCATCTTATAGTTAGGGCATGATAAATTCCTTTCCAATCATTCATATAAGGATTTAGTAGTAAATTTCCCTTTGCTGCCAAGGCCCCATAGAATCTTATCTGGGGAGTCGTTCAACGACAGTTTTTTTAGCTTCCATAACCATCCAAGCCCACTGCTCGCCCAACTCCCCAACTAGGCTACGCCTAAAGCCAAGCTCATAATTTTTCGCCGCCCAGGAAGCAACAGTGCATTCCTGTTCCTGACATATACTAAAAATATACTAAAAAGATCAGGAAAGCGGTCTTTCAAGTAGTATTCTCAACCCAAGGATCATACCAGACTCTGGCAAGGTTCCCACTTTCAATCTTAATTTTTCTACCCGCCATATATGAATCCTTGACCTTCATAATCGCTTTCCAGCAGGGGGAGTCCGAAAAACGGCTCCGAATGCTAGCTACTGTTTTGTTTCTGAAGTATCTTGCTCTTACTATACGCTGCCATAACCCATCGCTCGTTTCTAATTTCCACCACCACTTAGCGAGCAGGGCAATATTTTTCTTATGAAGATCTTTAATCCCTAGTCCCCCAATTTTCTTCGATCGACAAATTCTTGTCCACTTAACCATATGATACCCATGTTTCTTATTCTTTCTCTTCCAAAAGAAGCATCTGCGATGTTTATCCAACTTTTCAATGAAAGTTTTGTTGAAGAGGAACATTGACATAAGGAAAGAGGGAATTCCATCCAAACTGGACCCTAACAAAGTCAATCTGGCTCCAGAAGATGCCGCATAAGCTACCCAGGCATCGAGCTTTTTGACCATTTTACCATCAAGGAAATCGAGATCAGCGTTTCTAAGAGTAGAGTAAGTAACAGGGACTCCCAGATATTTCATAGGAAGTATGCCCACTTGACACCCAAACATGTTGGTATATACCAAATCAGTGTCATTATCCCCCCCCCCCCATGCTAAATATCTCACTCTTCTCAAAGTTGATCTTAAGCCCAGACTTAAATTCGAAGAGATACAACAAGAGTTTGATATTAACAGCTTTGTCAACATCATGTTCAAAACAAAGCACCGTGTAGTCCGCGTATTGTAGAATGCCAACACCATTCTCAATATCAGCGGCTAACCCTTTAATGAGACCATTTTTTTGAGCTGTAAGAACCATTTTGGTTAGGCAATCAGCCGCAATATTGAACAGGAAAGGGGAGTGAGGATCCCCCTGTCTCACCCCCTTAGCACTTTGAATGTAAGGTCCCACCTCGTCATTAATCTTGACACTAACCGTGCCATTTTTTAGGATTTGAGATACACATCCACACCACTTAGAGCTAAATCCACGCTTCCTATGACAATCAAGCAAAAAGTCCCAATTGACTTTGTCATATGCTTTCTCGAAATCAAGTTTAAGAATCACTCCCACTTGTTTTTTGAGGTGGGTATAATGTAGAACCTCATGTAGCGATAGGATCCCATCCACTATGTGTCTCCCCTTAATAAAAGCATTCTGTTGAATACTGAACAATTTATGGGCATATTTGCTAGCTCTAATATCCATGGCTTTAGTGAGTAGCTTGTAAGGGCAACGTAATAGACAAATGGGCCTATACTGCTGGATTTTATTAGCATCAGTCAACTTAGGCAGCAAGGTTATGATACCATAATTAAGTCGTTGAACATCTAACTTGCCTTCATGAAACCATTCAAATAGGCATAGGAGATCACGGGCTACTACATCCCAGCAGTGTTGATAAAATTCAACAGGGATATCGTCTGGGCCAGGGGCACGGTTAGATTTCATTTCAAATAAGGCTTTTTTGATCTCTTCCAATGAGAAAGGTCGAGTCAAGTCCTCATTGTCATCAGGAGTAATCATCTCATCCTGAGACCACAATGTTGCATATATCTGACAAATACTGCCAGGAGCTGGACCAAACAAGGTTTTATAGTATTCAATAGCATGGGCAAGTAGGTTTTTAGTGCCTTCAATAATAGTGGACCCACACTCCAGGGAGATCATGGAGTTTTTCCTACGACGGCCATTAGCTACTTTATGGAAAAAGTCAGTGTTATTGTCTCCTTTCAACAACCACCTCTCATTAGAAAATTGATGCCAGTGAAGTTCTTCTTCAACATACATATTATTAAGCTCTACTTGATTTTCCAACTTCCTAGTATATGCCTCCCCGCTTAAACCATCAGCCTCCTCCAGATTTTCAAGCTCCTGCAGTTCGAGCTTGATGATATTCTTCCTGATCTTATTATGACCAAACAAATTGGACCCCCAACCCTTAAAAAATTTCTTAATTCTCTTAAGCTTAATATTCAAGGAGTCAATGGGGTTTATAGTGTAAACTGGCCTAGACCAAATATCAGCAACCAGAGGAAGGAAGTCTGGGTTACTGAGCCAGGCATTATCGAACTTAAAACACCTATTACCTGGTGCTCTAGAGGAAGCTCTCCCACCATCCACCAACAAGGGATTGTGATCTGATATCTCCTTGACCAGTTTATGCACAGAAACGAGAGGGTATAAATCCTCCCAATCAGGGGACATGAGAACTCTATCCAATTTTTCCAAAGTTGGGTTATCTTGTTTATTGGACCAGGTATAGCAACCACCAGTCATATAGATCTCTCTCAACCCAAGCAAATGAATAACAGAATTAAACACCTCCGAGAAGTGGGACATAGATGTTTTTTTGTTTTTCTCCCCGCTATGTCGAATGATGTTAAAGTCTCCCCCGACCAGATAAGGGATATTAATGTTATGACACATGGATGACAGTTCAGCAATGAACTCGGGTTTCTACTCATCATGTGCAGCACCATATACAGTCATCAAGGCCCAGCTAGAGTTTTTGTTCTTATCGAACAAGTTCAACTGTAGGATGTATTTACCACACTTGGTCATAAGGATATCAAATTTTTCCTTATTTAGACCACAAAGAATGCCACCAGATTTCCCCCTAGAAGGAATCCACTCCCAATGAAACTTTTGGTTCGGATCAATTTGTCTAAAAAAGGCAGGATTATAAGACTTCTTCATAGTCTCCTGAAGTCCAATAAAATCTAAATCATTGGCATTAATCATGTCAATGAGGCAGGTGGACATGCCTTTTTTACCTACCCCTACAATTCCAAAAAACCCCTTTCATTTATATCGTTCGGGTTTATCTCTCACTCTGGTAGGTCTGCCAGGTTCCATAGCAGCCCTACCCACCCCATTTTTCTGTTGACTTCTAGTCACAGGTCTACTGGATTTATTAGGAGATAAAACCACCAGCGATTTCCTGCGCTGATATTCTTTTTTTGTTTTTAGATTGAACCAGGATAAATGGTTCCTCAATATCTCTACTATCCTCATCCCATTCTAAAGATAGGAGTACATCATTACCCAACCCATCATTGACAGTATTTTTTTGTGCATTAGTATCAATTTTTTTGTTACGCAACAAATTTCTAGAGAGTTCTAATTCACGCAAGATATCAACAGTTGCAAAGTCATCATCAGGGATTTGCACTCCCATCAAGGATGCACGCAATATAATGGCAGAATCAGATAAAGCAGAGAATTGATTTTTTGAATTGGGCATATTCATACCTTCCAGATTGCGCTTCCTCATTCTGCGTGGGGCCTCCTCTTCTTGACTCATGTTGTCATGAATTGGACATCCAGAGGGAGATTCAACTGTATACACACTACAGTTTTCTCCTCCTTCCAGGGATCCCTCCTCAAGTGGCATAATATGAGGCAGGGAAGGCCAAACCACATAGTCTGACAAGGGAGGAAATGCATTCCCATAAGTATTCATATCATGACAGACAAACATAGGTGAGGGAGGAACAGGAGTAATCATTCCCCAAGCACCTTTATGCACACTGATCTCAGTAATGGGAGATTCAGTCATCTCTTCCACACCCAGATCCTCAGAGACATTTTCACACGATATTTTATCAGATTGAGAGCCACAATAAGACATTTTTTCGACTGCATGTTCTCTGGCCATAGTCTCAATCAGCAGCTCCGTGTTGTTACCTTCATCACTTTCCTCTTCTTCGAACTACCGCAGAAAGCCTCTACATGCCCTTATCATAATTCTGGGAGGAGAAATTACCAGCCATGGATACACTCGTCTCTCCCTGCCCCATGGAAGAAGCAGGATATGAGTCCATCGTTGCTTTCTTGGGGAAGGAAGGAGATGCACTGCTATCCACAGCAGTATAAGATTGACTTTTCTCAGCACCCATAGTCACAACTTTTTCAACTTCATAAAAGAAATCATAATACTGTTCTCCCAGCATCCCTTCAGCTGAAGGAGGAATTTTCTCAACATCTCTACAGCCAAGAAGGATTCTAGCATATTCAGGTTTATGCACAGTCGATTCATCAACTTCTAATGTAATTCCCACCAGGGCCCCAGCATAAGCTATATGTTCAGTGCATCTTTTCTCTATTAGAATGTTGCGTACCCTAACCCATGCTTTTTCCATGATGCCTTTAGCTCCAATCGAGGCAGTCCAAGGAGTAATACAGACAACAATATTCCCCTCTTTCAGAGGTAAGCGTTTCCCATAACAACATGCCCTTTCTACTTCACTAGCATTAGGGAATCGCATCACTTCGGGCCGTACAGCGCCATTTCTTTTTCCCAGGTTTTTTGGCAAATATAGCATTAAATTCCTGCTCAATATCTTTCACAGTAGCTTCGCCCTCAACTATAGTAATCACCACATTATTAGTTTTCTCAACACTATGCTTAGCGGCACACAGATCAGGTATATAGAAGAATCCCTGACCAGGCGATTGGAACCCACACATGAACGGAATGCATTCCCAAGGCCTCAGAACTTGACAAAGCTGGGCCATATGACCTAATTTGTTGCATTTTTCGCAGCGAATAGTAGGGCAACGAGGAGCGAAATGACCTGAAAGGGAGCAGTTGATGCAGATCTAGGCATTGTTCTTGGTCGTCGTTTGCCCAGGTGATGGAGGTGGAGGCCGCTCCAGGGTGCCCGCCATCTTCTCCTTGGTCGCGCCGCTCATGGCACGCGCAACAGCTTCCCATCTGTCCCCAACTTCACCACCACCAGATCTCGAGTCTCCCGACGTCGTTGGCGGCGGATCTGGCCGCTGCCACACCATGTGTCGAGACTGGTTAGGCAGCGGAGCCTTGCGCCTACCGCCGAACCCTCCCCGTGCTGTGTTGTCGCGCCATCCTCCAGATTTGCCCCCGCCACAATCTCCCATCGCGGCGCGCGTCCCACCCCCCGCCCGCTCCGCCGCAGCAACTTGGGCGAAGGAGCGGTCGTCGCCGCCGGCCTTGCCCCGCCACCAGCCGAAGGAATCAGAAGGGGATGGATCGGGGAAACAAACCCTAGAACGCTCCCAGATATGCTTGAAGAGAGGAGCGAGATGCGCGTCTCGCGTGATGGGGGTAGGTGGGGAAAATGGAGCGGCTCTCCGCGCCTCCCCCGCTCTAGAAGGCTCCACGCCCGGATCGGTGCTGGGTCCTACATGGCAGTCAGGTGGCCATGGAGAGGCTCCCACGCGTCCAGCCGCCATTAGCGGGTGGTTGGTGTAGCATGGGGCCACCCCAACCCGGTCCGCGCCCGCCTGGATCTCCGTACGCCTCCCGCGCGCCGCACCTCGAGACGTGCCATGCGCCGTGCCCGCTGGGGGCGTGCACGTTGCTGGAAATCGCTCCCGAATCCTCACCAAATGGCATGGCAGCGAGATGATATCGCCAATGATTATGGACTCCCCTGCGCGGAGAAATCGCGCATCCACCGTAACTCCGTGATCATCGATCAGGATGATGCGGAGAGCATCACGCCGGAGAATCAGCTCGCCGTCATAGAACGTGAGCGAGCGCGTCTGCAGATCGGCGGCGTAGGATACGTGCCATCTCTCGTCTGGCGCGTCGCCCTGCGTGTCGCGTGAGCACGACGTGTGCTCCATCTGTAGACCTCGATCAGACATTACATTTGTCTATTTGCCTACGTTTTATGTAACAAATGTATTTCAGTACTATTTTGTGAGACCTTAGGAGTTGTGCATCCAGTGAAGCATGTGAATTGAAGGCGGGTCATAATATATCTAGACCATCAGACCACCTTCTTCTCTTTTAAGGAAGGCTTGTTGTGGCAGCCTGCATAAAATGGGTATAAGAAATGGAAATGCTAATGGCCAGTATCTAGTCGTATCTAACCAGCAGAGGGAAGCAACACAAGAACCAAAAATTACTCGCAGCATTCTTACAAGATGGGGAACCGTACGCTGATCTCGGTGTTGGTGTTGACGGCCTCACAACGTCAGAGATGGTCATTTCATCAAATACCATCGGGGCACCAGAGCTGCACTGCCTTCCCACAGCATCCTGCCTTACTGGAGACAGGGGAGGTGACACACAGTACAAATGGTCAATGAAAAATCGAGTAGATAAAAAAAAACTCTTTCCAAGAGGTTTAGGTTACTGAAAAACTTCCTATGTAATACAATACAAATGATTCTTTGGATAAGATTCCTATGGGATACAATCCTACAAATCAAACATCTTACACACACAAAGTACAGTTCATAAATACATGACTTCCTAGAAGGCTTGCATTCAATATTAACTTTGACTACAAATATATCCAAAATTATTTAGATTGGTGTCGTTACAACTTTAAAAAAATAACATTCCATGATTAAAAATATGTATTGAAGACCATGTCAATATTTGAATTATCTCTTTATAAACTGAGCTGATACTTGAGATTCCAACTCTACAAAATCCCCATAGAAATCGTCTGAATCAAAAGGCCTTACAAAGGCACTGCTGCACGCTTCCTCCCAGACAGGGGAGTACTCTGTTGCGCCACACCTGGAGCACCATTTCCACTTGTAGCGAAATGAACATACGAGGTGTAAGGTGGCAATCTTGATTCCCAAGTAACCACATTGAAATCCCCTTGTGGTCTAACTCCAGGACCCGTCAACAGATCCCCAAACCTCACCCTCGGTAGCAATTCCCTTTCCACTGTAACTTCAGTGTGGCTGCTGCCACTGGTACAGGAAGCCACGACCCGGAGTGGAGAATCCATGGGATGCGAGACCAAGTCAGTAACGTCTACCTGGTGACGTCTCCGGGCGAGGAGCTTCGGGTGCTCCCCAAACAGGGATAAGTTCCTCTCGACTACCCTTCTCAGCCCGCTCAGGATGCAGAGCCAAAAATGGACGCTGAGGTTCCTCCTCATGATGTCCGCAAACGGATTTGCAGTGCCGATTGACCATTCGGGTTGGAATTCCCTGACCAGCTCGTCTGCTATCCGCGCTAACCGTGGGTGCTGTGCCGGGTTCGCACTCCCGAATGCTAGTGTCTTGAATAGGTAGCTGAACTCCTCGTATGACAGGGTTTTGAGGAAGATTGGCTCAACGGTTCCGAGTCGCTCTGAATTTTTAAGGTGGCTGATGATGATCACCTTGCTTCCATTATCCATGCTTGTTGCTACGGCTAAACAGAACTTGGCCCAATCCTCCTCGTCAACATCTGAAACAAGCTCAACAACCACCAGTATCTTGCCTGGCAAGAGGCTACGATCATGGTCTGTCAGGCTACTAAAGGAATCACCATTCAGGTGCAGGATCAAAGAGAAGTGTGAGCGGACCCTCTCGTCCTTGCATACATGGGCGACCAGAGTCCTCTTCCCGACCATTGGACCACCGATGATGGGAAGGATAGCCGGCGCACCGCCACCAGGAGAGTTGTGCCACAACATGAAGTTCAGGAGCTTTTGCTTCTCGGCGTGACGTCCGAACATGATGTTGTCGTTGTATAGATACGCATCGTATGGTCGACGCAGCATACGGTCGCATCCACCCAAAAGAACAACAAACTCCGTCATGCCAGCGACTACATCCTCCAAGCTCTCCAACGCACCCTGCAAGTCGACGGGGTATGTGGCCTTGTTCTTTCTAGCACTTCCATGAACCATGCGAAAACGTTTGGGAGCAGATGGATTGCAAACCTCCCCCTCCTCCTCAATGGACTCTTCGAGTGAAATGTACCTGGACGCACCTAGTGCCCAGTAGCCTCGGTACATGGCGTCCGCAAGCATACTGAGCTGCACCAGCATCCCGGAGTTGGTGATGTACCGCCCGTCTGCCTCCTCGATGACCGTGTGAGCTCTCAGGAGCAGCTGCTGCAGCCTCTTCAGCTGCTTCTCTTCCGAGTATTCATGGCTCGAGTGGTACTTGTTGGCAAGGAAGGAGATGAATCGGCTCATGAGTTCACCTGTTACTGCAGATATGGCAAGCTCCATCTTCAAATCCTCCAATGGAAAGG
>NC_057794.1:515155501-515167778 GCF_018294505.1 Triticum aestivum
CCAAGAGAGGGCAGGAAGCAGGTGGAAATTGCAGACTCCTGGGTTTAAATTGCCCTGCACGTCAATGGCTGGGGGTGTTGCACCTATAGAGAGACATTTTTTTAGGACACACAGAGAGACTTTTCATTGCCATTTGTGGTGTGAATTAATCCACACATAACTTGTGGATACGATTCCACGTCGATATAGACTAGTCCTGACTCCTGGAAGGGCACCTTTCATGCGCCACGGAAAGATGATGGTGTAATCTAGTTTTCGCTTTGCTCAGCAAACTTTTGTGTGGACGAACTGAGGAAATCCTTGTCCAGCAAACTTTTGTGATTGATGAGCCTAATGAGGAGTGTCATACTTGTGCAAGACATGTTATTCTCTCTTCAGGAAGGCTTGTTATGGTAATTTCGATTAAGTAAAATAGGTGTAAGAAATGAAAATGCAAGGGCACAAAAGTCCATCCCTAAAGGTTGCCTCAGTCAACCAAATGCCCTTAATTACCAGCTAACTAAGTCAGTCAACAAAAATTCCATTGCCTTTGCTAATAACTAATGGTAAGAAGAAAGGGCAAGAAACTAAGTAAGTTGGAAATAAAAGGAAGTGAGATTACTCGCTTTTTTCTCGACGTGCCTTCAAAATGAACTAATTAAGTAAGCTGGAAATAAAGTTAGCAACAATTGAATGTATTACCTTCAAAAGGCGGGCCGCAGTTTGGACAGCACCTTGACGAATTGCATACAGCTAGCTGAAAGCTCAGGATCTTGACTAGAAAGTTTCCTCCCAGGCCATAGTCGTCCTTTTAACTGTGATGGAGCAGCTAGCAGCCGTAGCCTCAGAAGATTGACTAGAAAATTTGTTCCCACAGCAGGAAAATATCAGCTCACCTGTCACTATTAAACAGGTTCCTGATTGGCGTCGGAACCAACACAAAAAGCAAAAGAGAGAGCTAACATCAAGCATTGAAATTTCTTGCAGCATTCTTCCAAGATGGGGAACAGCACCGCTGACCTGACCTGATTGGCGCGGGAGGCTGGCTAGGCTTGCTCACATCGTCAGCTGTCCTGAGAACCAGTCTAGGCCTCACGGCCATTTCGTCGAACAACACCCAGGCTGGGTACCCGTGTTGGCCTCACAGCCATTTCATCGAACAATTTCTGGGCACCAGTGCGGCGCAACCTTCTGCCCAGCATGGTGGCCTCATGGAGAGAGAGAATAAGTGACAAACGTCAGAGGACAGAAGACAGTGGCCATGACGAAATTTGAGCTGAGGGCTTGACCTGTGACGCACTGTATAGTGAGAATCGCGGTGTAGCAATGATGGTGTGGTGCAGAGACAAAACAGAGCCGCTGAAATTACTTGCAGCTGCCAAAATTAGGGGCGAGGCGACTATGCCTCAGACGACTGTTGGCATGTTCAGACACCTTTTTTTTCCTTTTCCATCGGATTATCATCCAACGGTGGAAACAAGCTCCAGATTGCTCAAACCCAGCCTAATTTTCTGTAAACCAAAACAAAACAGCAATAAAATAATATTAATTAATTAATTAAAACAGAAGTTTTTCTAAAATAGAATGAATTAATACATTTGACTTTCTTTTGAAGACGCTCCATCAACCCTCCAATTCCACGTTGATCTTTTCTTGTACCATAGAAAACATATTTTTTTTTAGAAAAGGAGGCATATGCCCGACTTTAGCGAACCAAACCCCTTTAGGTTTTACAAGTTCGAGAGAGAACAAATAAAAAGGATCCGGCTCAACAACCACACGAACACATGCACATGATACAAGCCCCGACATGGGGCTTAAGGCTCAAAAGCCGGACAGACCATCCCCAGGACTGTGCCTCTTCTTCGGTTGTAAGAAATGGAAATACAAGGGCATAAAACTACATCTGAAAAGGTCGCCTCAGCCAACCAAATGCCCTTATCAATTTCTAAATTTTACTATCTATTTATGAACTGAGGGAGTGCTAGAGCTGACAACTCTACAGAATCTCTGTAGAAATCGTTGAAATCAAAAGGCCTTACAAAGACAATGCTGGACGCTTCTTCCCAGACAGAAGAGCACTCTGTTCCACCACACCTGGAGCACCATCCCCATTTGGAACAAAATGAACAAATGAAGTGTAAGGCGGCATCCTTGATTCCCATGAAACCACATTAAAATCCCCTTGTGGCCGAAGCCCGGGATCCATCACCAGATCCCCAAGCCTCACCCTCGGCAGTGCTTCCCTCTCCGCCGCAACCTCAGTGCCGCTGCTGCCACGAGCACGGGAAGGCACGACGCGAAGTGGAGGAGCACCAGGATGCAAGACAAAGTCAGTCACATCTACCTGGTGGCGTCTCTGGAGGAGGTCCTTCGGGTGCTCCCCAAACATGGAGAAGTTCCTCTCGACTAGCCTTCTCAGCCTGCTCAGCACACAGAGCCAGAAATGGACGCTCAGGTTCCTCCTCATCACGTCCGCCAAGATATTTGTGGCGACGAGCGACCACTCCGACCGCAACTCTCTGGCAAATTCGTCTGCTATCCGCGCTAGCCGCGGGTGCTGCACCGGGTCCGCGCTCCCAAACGCGAGTGTCTTGAAGAGGTAGCTGAACTCCTCGTACGATAGGCTGTTGAGGAAGATTGGCTCAACGGTTCCAAGTCGCTCCAAACTTTTAAGCCGGCTGATAATGATCACCTTGCTTCCATCGTCCATGCTTGTTGCTATGGTTGAACGGAATTTAGCCCAATCCTCCTCGTCGACTTCTGCAACAAGCTCGACAACCGTCAGTATCTTTCCTGACATGATACCACCATGGTCTGCGATTCTACAGAAGGAATCTCCATTCAGGTGCAGAATCGAAGAGAAGTGTGAGCTGACCCTCTCGTCCTTGCATATATGGGCGACCAGGGTCCTCTTCCCGACCACTGGACCGCCGATGACTGGGAGAACAGCCGGAGCGTCACCAGGAGAGCCATGCTGCAACACAAAGTTCAGGAGCTTCTGCTTCTCGGCGTAGCGTCCGAACATGATGTTGTCGCTGTAAAGGTACGAGTCGTAAGGCCTACGCAGCATACGATCGCATCCGCCCAAGAGAACAACAAGCTCCATCATGCCGGTGATGACATCCTCCAAGCTCTCCACCTCGCCTTGCAAGTCGACAAGGTACATCGACTTGTTCTTCTTAGCGCTGCCATGAACCGTGCGGAGACATTTAGGAGGAGATGAGTTGCGAACTCCCCCCTCCTCCATGGAAGTAGTCTCTGTCTCTTCGAGTGACATGTACCCGAAGGCCCCTAGTGCCCAGTAGCCTCGGTACATGGCGTCCGTGAGCATGCTGAGCTGCGCCAGCATCCCGGGGTTGGTGATGTATCGGCCATCTGCCTCCTGGACGACCGTGCGGGCTCGCAGGAGCAGCCGCTGCAGCTTCTTCACCTGCTTCTCTTCTGACTGTGCTGAGCGGCTAGAGTGGAGGTACCTGTCGGCGACGAAGGAGACGAATCGGCTCACGAGTTCACCAGCTACTGCAGATATGGCAAGCTCCATCTTCAGTTCCTTAGATCAAAAGGGTGCTAATAACTAGGGAGTCCAAGAGAGGGCAGGAGGCGGTGGACATTGCAGAGTGCTGGTTATGTGCTGCCCTTGCACACAGAGTGACTTTTCATTGCCGACAGGGAAAGGGCACGCCAGTTGTGGTGTGAATTACTCCACCTATAGCTTGGGAACACAATTCCACACGGATAGACACTAATCCTGGCTCCTAGAAGGGCACCTCATATAATATTTGCATGCGCCACGGAAAAATCATGGTGAATTAATTTGAGTCTTCGCTTTGCTCAACAAGTCTGTACTCTGTGTAGTAGAGACGAACTGGGGAACTCCTTGTTCAGCAAACTTTTAAAGTTTTAATACAGCTTCCTTTGTTCACACAGCAAGAAGAATATCCGCACAATCCTTACTAGTGCAGCACACAAAGTTTTCAACCTGGAACTAGAAAGGGCACTGCAAGAATTAGAGGCTGCTGTTGTGGATGCAAGCGCATCTCCCGTAAGACCCTATGACATGTATCTTTACATCGACAACTTCATGTTTGGTAGGCACGTCAAGAAGCAGCAGATCATGAGATTCTTGCTGCAGCACGACACCCCTGGTTCTCCGGGTGTGCTTGCAGTGGTAACGCCGGAGTCGGGAAGAAAACTCTTATCGCCAATGTATGCGATGATGAGAGGGTGCGGTCTCACTTTTCTATGATTTTGTACCTGAATGGAGATGACCTTTTCAGAGAGACAAATCACGAAAGACTGCCAAGGAGGACACTGGTAGTCATTGAGTTTGGTTCAGACGTAGATGAAGATGACTGGACAACGTCTACCATTCCATCATGAACATGGACAGAGGAAGCAAGGTGATAATCTTGGGTTGAAGCTCAGGCTTGGAGAAATTTGGAACCGTCAAGCATGTTTCTCTGAACTCCCTGGTTCGAAGAGTACATGTACCTGTTCAAGACACTCGCATTCGGAAGCGCGAACCCGGCAGACCACCCACGATTAGCAGCGATGTTGGAAGAGTTCACCATGGTGTTGGGAGGGTCACTCATCTCAGCAAACGTGCTCGCGGAAGTACTGAGGAAAAACCTGAGTGCCTATTTCTTGCTGTACAGGTTGAACTGTGCCAAGGACTCTGCCAATAAGAAACATCTCTTGTTTTGGCGCGCAATAAGGAATTGCTATGTGACTCGTCCACACTATTTATTTTCACTTCTAACAAACGTTTTTGCACAATCCTTACTAGTGCAGCACACAAGGTTTTCAACCTGGAACTAGAAAGGGCACTGCAAGACTGGGAGGCTGGTGTTGCTAACATGGCGGATGCGAGTGCATCTCCTGTAAACCCTATGACATGTATCTTTACATTGACAACTTCATGTTTGGTAGGCACGTCGAGAAGCAGCAGATCATGAGATTCTTGCTGCCAGGGTGCTGGCAGTCATTGGCAACGCCGGAATCGGGAAGAAACTCTTATCAACCATGTATGCAATGATGAGAGTGTGCGGTCTCACTTTTCTATGATTTTGCACCTGAATGGAGATGACCTTTTCAGAGAGACGGATCACCAAAGACTGCCAGGGAGGACACTGGTAGTTATTGGGTGGCAATATGGAAGTTTTAATTTGTCTAGACCATCAGAACGTGTTGGTCTCTCTTCAGGAATGCTTGCTATGCCAATATATGGCCTGAATAAAATGGGTATAAGAAATGAAAATGCCAGTGCATAGAAGTCCATCAGAAAATGGTTAGTCCAGCCAACCAAATGCCACTAATTACCAACTAACCAAGTGAGAGCACATGTGCTAAGCAAGTCAGGCAACAAAAGTTGTATGGCGTACGTTGCTACTTGCCAGTTTCTAGCCGTATCTAATCAGCAGAGAGAACCAACGCAAGAACACAAAATTAGCCGCAGCATTCTTGCAAGACGGGGAACCGTACCGTATGCGGACCTCGGTGGCGGTGCAGGCCAGCAGGCTCACAGCGTCGGCTCTGGCCTCAGGGTCATTTCATCGAACACCTTCGGAGCGCCAGACCAGAGCGCCGCCACCTTCCCCCCAGCATCCTGCCTGGCTGAAGAGAGAATGAAGGTGTACCGGCTCGGACGCCTCAATCTTGTGGTGCGCTCTCTCGCCGCGACGCCGATGATCTACGCCTTCTCCGCACCGGCGTTCGCCCTGTTCGACGATCTTCGCCGGGAGACTTCGTTCGGGTCGGCAGAGAGAGTGAACGCACGTCTAACATATTCTTGTCATCAAGCGTTTTATCGATTTCTCTGCAGATCGATGCGTAAACTAATGGTTTATTTCTTCAGGGTTTTTTTTTCTCGGGTAAATTTCTCCTTTACCCTTTGTCGTGACCTTGTGGCATTTGTTGTCTCCCTTTTTTTTTGTTATTCAAACAAAATTATTGTCGTATGTTACATTCTACTCCCTTTGTCTCGTATTAATTGTCGTTGAAACAAATATATCAGTGACATTTAATATGAAATACAGAATCAATATGACTGCATGCCTATGTACACACATATATTTATCCCTATAAATACACACTTTCATATCTTATTTGTGAGCATCTCCGAGATACTAAACCGGCACAACATCTTAAGATGATGAAGTCGTTATAGACGCCTTTATACTTGATGGGAGCGTCTCTTTTCATTTAATGAACATCTTCGAAAAGTTTAAAATATATCTAGAAAAATACGAGCATGATGCTAAGTTTAGCACTTGAACAAGGAACGTAATCACTTGAGATACGGCTAGTTGGCGATTTTTACATTCTACTATATACTAGTTGTGGCATTGTCCAGCTTTCACTTTATATTGTTATTGTTTTCAAACTAAAAATCTATATCCATCTGCTAGGAGCAAGTGTTGGTTATGTATTCATGAGGTGTTAGGTAGAATATACAATTGCATTGAATTCTTTGAAACTGAATCGTTGTCGAATTTGCACAGCTTAGAGAAAACTATAGCCGCCTCTCGAATCGCTCTTGGGCAACTGCGAAGGCACCATTGCCCCCTAAAAAAGTTCCTGCACGGCCACCAAACCCTACCGTTGTCGCTAGAGAAGGTCGGTCCATAGGAGGCAACGACGGTGGGGTGTGCCCACCAGACACACATACTCTTTGTCTCTACCCCTCCCTCTTTCTCTGGCCATCCTCGACCCTAGCCATTCACAGCTCACTTGTCACAAACACATTCCTCCCATTGTGTGACCGGTGCTTGACGTTTGCCAGATGCGTGCGCCCACTTTCCACCATATCCGCGTACACTCGGTGACCATCGCGACTCGGGACTGCTAACACGGTAGTGGTCTGGCAACTGCTGCCTAGCCATCTTGACCTTCCATCGAACTGCGGTGACATGGTTGTTAGGGGGCGCCCCTCAAAATCTGTGCATGCACCTTACTGGTGCTAAGGTGTCGTCTGCATGCATGAGAGCATGGTTAATAGTATAGCCAATAACCGACTATATAAAGTTGTCACGTCATCTATAGTAAACCTAATATTCAACATATACAATAGCTAGTTACAAAGAAGTACTACTTTATTAACTAGATGATGCCCCGCACGTTGCTGCGGGAACTCTTTGTCCTACCTACGTGATAATACATAACTTGAATAACTTTGTGTGCATAATGGATATATGATACTTTTTGTGTGTATTATGTGAATCTTGTTGTAAATCAATCTTCTGCATTTTAGTACATAGGTGCCAAATATAGCCAAGTAGTTGTTACATAAGTTCATACCGGCAAGTGTAATAACAAATACTGGTATTTGCACGTAAACATAATATGAGATAACAGATAGTGGAAATGAAGGTCGAGAGAAATTGACAGTACCGGGTCGTTGTCTTTGTTAAACAAAGAAAATCTACGATAGCTTATATAGCTGATCATTAGTGAGAACTGCTACTTCCTCTTTTGAAATGAAAAAGGGGTTGTTCTGAGGCAAAGCTAATGCAAATAGTAGTGGCTGACATTTAGTAGGAAGGAATGATAGTGTCCTCAGGCTTCATCTTGCAAATGATAGTAGAGAAAGCTAGACAAAAAATATTAGAATGAGCTATAATTAATCAGAGGACTATGCAAGCTATACATCAAATAGATGGAATACCGTGATTGGACACAAATCAGTAACATTGTGAGTGTAGATAGCGAAGATAGCACTTCACAACGGAGAGATCCAATTGATATTGCAAATGACGAAGATAGAAGAAGGAGCCTGCAAGAAACAATGATTGTAAGTGCCAGCAACATATTTGTCACCTGCTACTTGAGCAGGAAAAGGGTGATACATAGATGGAGAGAGGAAAATGGAATTTTCAAGCATTAAGGCAATCAGAAAGTGTACTACCGAAAATTAAAATGTATAGTGGAAATAACACCTCCTGATCTATCAAATGCTTAATTGAAAAACTAATGGCACTACTGGTTTTGATTCAGGGCTTCAAAACCTGTGTGGAACCATTTACTAAGCAGCATGTGTACTAATTTAGATAGCACAATTTGACAAATATCCAAAAGAGCAAACTGTCTAGATGGAGTGTTTGTTTCTGCTATGCAACATCAAGTACGATGAAGAAAAAAAGGTTATCTACCAAGGTTAGTACCTTTCTTTCCTTGGTTCCCAAGGGTGGTATATATCTCCTAGAACAAACAAAGATAATTCATTGTTTTACCTGAAAAGTGATAAAGGCCATCTGTAAAGGTAGAATCTGGAAAATTATCTCCCAAGACAGGAAGAAAATGAATACGCGAGGAATCATTATCTAACAAATAGTCCTTTGCATGGCAATGTTTGCGCGTTCTTTCTTCAGTAGGGAATCGCTGGAACAAAAATATTTATTAATAAGGACATTCATGCGTCTATGTGCCTAAGAAATAACAATGTGCAAACCATGAAGGATAACCTCACAATAAATTAGTAAAATAGTAGGGTAGAGTTATGATTTATGAATGGAGCCTTGGATGAATTTGTACATCTCAATATCAATCAGATGGCGTGAGGAAGCTACTACATACATAATGGCACTACTATGAGCGAAAATATACATGCAGGATGCAAAATAAACAGCCAATTCTTTTTTTCCTGTTACCGGGGGCATACGCGGGTAAATTATGTGAACTTTAGGGGCAAATTCCGTGACATACGACCAGAAACCCAGTTTTCTTTATTATTAGGTAAAGATAAAGATATATTGTTATGTTGAGATACTTGGCGATTAAGGTAAGAGATATCGGTTCATGGGCGAGGTCATCGGCACCATCGAAGGAAAGGAGATGCGCGCCAGTGGATGGTGATGTAGGTTCCCTGCTCCATGGGGCGGGTGGAGTACAGCTGAGGGCCCGTCTCCGCTAGATTCCGGCCAGAGCAGTGGATCGGCGGCGACGGTGCGCAACGCCATGGGTCGCTGTTCAAGGAGGGGCCGCAAATCCGCCTGGGCAAAGTTTCAGCGTACCTGCATGTGAAGACGATGGTGCTAACGTGCAGGTTCTTCAGGTTCTAGCTTGTGGAGGGCCACCCCGTCAAATATGGAACCATGGACATCTCTCTACGCACGCCCTCAACGTCCGCGTCTCCAGATTGCTTGATTGTGAAGAGTTAAGATACTCAGCCAGTCAGCCGTAGAAGATAAAGAGATTCATGGAAAATCGATTAACCTGCAATGACATTAGATCAGATGAGTAGTTCCGGGGCATCATAGCAGGAGAGAGAGAGAGAGAGAGAGGTGGGATTGGGAATCACACCGGGTAATACGCCGAATCTTTTGGACACCATCTTGGGGTTGAAATATGGACTTTTGCACAAAAGTATATGCATTTTTTTGTCTCTGTTCTTGTTTTAGTTCTGTTTATGGTTTAGTTTACTGAAAAACAGGTAGAGTTTGCACAACTGGAGTTTGTTCCCACCGTTGGATGCTAATCCGATCGAAAAGGAAAGAAAGTGACTGAACCGGCTAAATATTTCAGTCGTGTGACCGGAATGTTGTCGCTCCCGTTGCTACTAGCGACTCTCCTCGCGCCGCACCTCTCTGTTCAGGATGAAGATCGCCTCACCGCGATTCTCGTTATGCAGCGCGCCACAGGTCGAGCCCTCACCCAAAGCTTCGTCATGGCAACCCTCTCTTGTTCCCTGATGATTATGCGTCACTTACTCCGTCTCCACGAAGGCGGCAAGACGGGGTGTACGCTGGTGCCCGTGAGGGTCCTCGGGCGTGAGCCGTGAGCGAGCCACCTTCCCCCGCCAGTCAGGTCAGCGTGATGTGCCGTCTCTGGTCTCCTAAGACGGCTGCCACTAATTTTCAATGCTCACGTGGGTTCTCTCTTCTTGTTACATACTCCCTCCGTTCTGAATTACTTGTCTTGGATTTGCCTAGATACGGATGTATCTAGACTCATTTTAGTGCTAGATACCTCTGTATCTAGACAAATCTAAGACAAGTAATTCGGAACAAAGGGAGTAGTACTGTACGTCTAGAAGCTGGCAGTTGCTGCCTGATTTGGTTAGCACATATCCTGCTTAGCTCGCAATTCTGCCGCAACAAGCCTTCCTGAAAAGAGAAGAGCATGGTCAAGGAAAGCTGCCGAGCAAAGCAAATGACTCCCAAGTCACCATCATTTTTCCATGGCTCATGAAAAGAACGGCTGAGCTGCCCTTCCTGGACATTCTTTCACAGGCTGGGAGGCTGGAGGTGGAGTGGTTCACAACGCAACCGGTGATAGATAAGTTTCAGCACGTGTCCCTTTCCTGTTGGCAATACAAAGTCACTCTCTGCAACGTCCGGATATTGACGTCCAGGACCGCAAGCACCAGCAGTCTGCAATTTCACCAGCCTCCTACCCCCTGCTCTGTTGGGTTCTTTGTTAGTTAGCACTCTTCTCTTGCAGGAACTCAAGATGGAGCTAGCAATATCTGCAGTAACAGGTGAGCTCGTGAGCCGATTCGTCTCCTACCTCGCTGACAAGTACCGCTCGAGCCGCCGTGCAGAGTCAGGAGAGACACAGTTGAGGAGGCTGCAGCAACTCCTCCCCAGAGCCCGCTCCGTCGTTGAGGAGGCAGATGGGCGGTACATCACCAACTCCGGGATGCTGGCGCAGCTCAACATGCTCACGGACGCCATGTACCGAGGCTACTGGGCGCTAGGGGCCTTTGGGTACATGTCCCTTGAAGAGACAGAGACTAGTCCCATGGAGGTTAGCAGCTCATCTCCCCGCAAACGTCTCCGCACGGTTCATGGCAGTGCTAGGAAGAACAAGGCCATGTACCTTGCCGACCTTCAAGGTGTGGTGGAGAGCTTGGAGGATGTCGTTGCTGGCTTGACGGAGTTTGTTGTTCTTTTGAGTGGATGCGACCGTATGCTGCGTCGACCATATGATGCGTATCTTTACAATGACACCATCATGTTCGGACGCCACACCGAGAAGCAAAAGCTCCTGAACTTCATGTTGCAGCACAGTTCAAGCTCGCCTGGTGGAACGCCGGCTGTTCTCCCGATCATCGGTGCTCCCGCGGTCGGGAAGAGGACTCTGGTGGCCCATGTATGCAAGGACGAGAGGGTCAGCTCACATTTCTCCTCGATTCTGCACCTGAATGGAGACTCCTTCCGCAGAATCGCAGACCATGACCGGAGCTTCTTGCGAGGGAAGATAGTGGTCGTTCTTGAGCTTGTCGCAGACGTCGACGAGAAGGATTGGGCCGAGTTCTGCTCAACCTTGGCAAGCATGGATAGTGGAAGCAAGGTGATCATCATCAGCCGGCTTAGAAGTACAGAGCGATTCGGGACAGTGCGGCCGATCTTCCTTAACACCCTGTCATACGAGGAGTTCAGCTACCTCTTCAAGACACTCGCATTCGGGAGCGCGAACCCGGCGCATCACCCGCAGCTGGCACGGATTGCAGATGAATTGGCCGAGGAGTTCCGCACGGAATGTTCGCTCGTCGGCACAAACATATTCGCGGATGTGATGAGGAGGAATCTGAACGTCCATTTCTGGCTCGGCATGCTGAGCAGGCTGAGAAGATTTGCTGAGAGGAACGTCTCCATGTTTGGGGAACACCCGAGGTTGCTCGTCGAGAGACGCCATCAGATAGATGTTACGGACTTCGTCTTGCATCCTGCTGCTTCTCCGCTCCGCATCGTGCCTTCCTGCACCAGTGGCAGCAGCCGCACTGAGGTTACAGCGGAGAGGGCATCGCTGCCGAGGGTGAGGCTTGGAGATCTTGTGATGGATCCTGGAGTTCGGCCGCAAGGGGATTTCAATGTGGTTTCCTGGGAATCAAGGTTGCCTCCTTACACTTCATTTGTACATTTTGTTCCAAATGGAAATTGTGCTCCAGGTTTGGCGAAACAGAGTACTCCCCTGTCTGGGAGGAAGCGTCCAGCAGTTGCTTTGTAAGGCCTTCTGATTAGAATGATTTTTACTGGGATTCTGTAGAGTTGAAATCTCTAGTACTCCCCCAGTTCATGATTAAATAGAACTTAGATATTGACACAGTCTCCCATATGTATCTTTAACCTCTGTCTTCAAGCTTGGAATTTATATTATGAAGAAAACATGACAAATTAATTTTGTACATATCTGTAGTCAAAGTTAGAAAATGTTGAATACAGGCCTTTCTTGGAAGTCATGCATTTATGAAAAGTATTTTGTGTGTGTAAGATGTTTGATTTGTGGCTGGGACTGTCAGTTTTATCCAAAGAACCCTTTGTAACATTTCTCATACAAAGTTTTGCATGAACTTAAA